>NC_052535.1:67906767-67951767 GCF_016699485.2 Gallus gallus | reverse complement strand
CTGCGCTTTGCTTTTTTTTTTTTCCCCCTCGCTGCTGCCGCGGCGGCAACATCTGCTGGGAGCAGGAGCCGGGAGATCGAGCAGACGCACAGATGTAGAAGTGACATCTGCTTGTGACAAAGGAGCAGGAATTAGATTAGGCGGGGAGGCCTTTCTGCCATTAAAGGGAAAAAAAAGAAAAAAAGAAAACAGAAAAAAAAAAAAAAGCGAAATGCTAGCTGTAAGCTGTGCAAGCAGGGGAAGAGGATGTGAAAGGCAGAAGTGCTCAGCGGGCAGCTGCTGGGACAGCCGGGGCAGCACAGGTCCTGGGAGCTGGAGAGCAGTCGGAGGAGGCTCTGCTTTCCCCCTCGAAGCAGAGCTGCGTCCGAGTCACAGATTTCTGCCACTGCAGCCAGGGACAATTGGAAGCCGGGCACTGCTGTGCCTATGCCACCCTCCACGGTGCCTTCCGAGGCTGCGGCCATGCTTCTCACATCGGCCATCAGCAGGGTCTGGGGCTGAATGCTGCTTTTCTTTGTTTCCCTGATGGAATAAATGTAGGGATGCTCCCTGTATTTATTTGCTTTAAATCCAGAAGCTAGAAGGCCTGTCTCGCCTTATGAACTGCCTTCTCCTGGTCCCATAAAAAGAAAAAATAACACCACCACAACCTTAAGTTTCTACACTTTTGTGAAATCAGAAACATACAGCAAAGCTGTGCTGGTCTACTCAGCTGTGCCCAGGAGAGCCTCCAACTGCAACACCACAGGAACAGCCAGGCAGGAACACTGCCCCATGTACTGCAGCTGGTACGGCCTTTCCCTGCTATTCTGGAAGCAATGCTTCTCCCACTTGTATGTATACACTGATATTTAATGCCACGTCTTTTTTTAAACCCTACCACTTCTTATAGCCCCGGGTACTTCCTGCCCCTTGCAGAGAAGAAGGAACAGGACTACACTCCATTTCAAGCTGTAGGAACAATGTACAGCTTTACAAAGATAGAGTGTGGTGTGCTGTACCCTGGGAGCAGCATCTATTATAGGCCTCAGAGCCCAATAAAATTGGTCAAAACCTCCAGGACCTTTAAAAGACAATGGTTTCAAATGAGTTTGGCTTGAACTCTTGGTGTTGAAGAGCCTGCTGGGCTGTGAGCATGCTTTTGCCAGTCAATCCTTAAGGTATGGAGAGTGACATATGTAGGTATGGAGTGTAACACCTTTGTCAGTAATGGGGCTGGGAACTAGAAGGGTGGATCACAGAGATTGTGAAGCTCCTCATAACATGCACAGAGTATGGTGAAGGGGGAAAGAATGAAGTGAAAACATCTTTAAAAAGAATTGAAGAAATCCTATTGGTAGGGAAAAAAATACTTTCTGTCTTCTATACGGTCAGAAAGTGCCAATCCTTGTATTTTCTTGTAGGTACAGAAGCATGTTGACATTGTAACTCACATATAAGAGTCTATACCATATACAATTGCAGATATATTTTTGTCTTGTTTAACAAAAGAAGTATGTGTATGAGTTTAAAAAACTCAAGGTTTTGGCATTCTCTGGTATTTAGTATTTCGGTACTTGCATCCTAAGGTGATGGATGCTGGCTCCAGCTCCATGCTGGCCTTTAACCTGTGGGCAGCTGGGCAGATCCACCAGGGGAAGGGCCCTTCTCTGTGTGCTTCTTCTGTTCTTTCTCTAAGCAATAATCTCTGGCCACCACCAGACCTATGGCCTGACCCAATTATGGCAATTTGACGTTTCTATGCCTGTTTGTATCAATGACTCCAGTGAGGTTGAATGAGGCAGTAAGAAAGATGGAAAGGTACGTTCTTCCCACAGCAAGATAACTATTTCAAGTCAAGAGGTCACAGGAATGTTAAAGAGGCCTCTTTTCTCAGAATAGGCAGCCAGTGATAAGGAGGCACAGGGTGCAGTCCTGAATTCCTTCCTGTAAAGACATGCTGCCTCCAGGCAAGGTACTCCAGGCCCTGCTTGAAGAAGGGGCTGGTGGCAGGCAGTGCTGCTCCACTGGTTAACCACAGCCCTTCCGTGGCTCTTCTGCGGCACACAGCAGCTCCTGGGGGGCGGTCTAGAGGGCAAGATGTATGAGGAGCAGTTGAGGTCTCCTGATTTGTTCAGCCCAGAGCTGAGAAGAGGCCTGATGGTGACTGAAAGCTCCTCACGGAGCAGAGTGGTGGTGCCATTGACTGCGCTCTGCTGGCAGTGCCCGAGGAAACAGCATGTTGCTGTGTCAAGCAAGAGTCAGGTTGGGTGTTAGGGAAAAGTTCTTCACCAGAGGGTTGTGGGTGTGGAACAGATTCCCCACATCAGTGGTCACGACCTAAAGCTGCTGGAGTTCAAGGAGCACTTGGACAACGCCCTCAAACATAAAGATTGTTTTTGGGTGTGTCCTGTGTGGAGCTGGGAGTTGGACTCCATCATCCTTGTAGGTCCCTTCCAACTTGGAATATTCTGTTATTCCTGCATAAAACTGCAGCCTTCCCTACTCTGCTCTGCTCACAAGAGCAAGAAGTCAAAGCAGTGCTCTCCACCTGAATGACTGAGAGCAATTAACCAGTCTTTAATGGTGGACAAGAAGCACCTGGTCAGTGGGCTGGGACCTTCTTGGGGGCTCAGGTGTAGGCAGCTCATGGTTAGCTCATGGTTAAAGGAAGAACTGTGCACCTCCTGCTAGCTCCTGGTACTTCCTAGTGCTGATGTTAGTGCTACAGGTAGGTAATAACTTGAGTGGTGTGGTAGCTGCTCCTGTCTGGACTGGTCTTGCTCTGTGGCTCCTTGCTTTGTCTGCAGCACTCCTGTTATTTCCATAAGGCAGCCTACCAGAGTCTGGCTGTACTTATTCTACTGTTACTTAAGTAGTGCTCTCATTTGCAAGTAGCTTGTGATGGATGGTCCCAGGCTCCTATGCAAAAGCAGTGTAATGCTAGCAGCTGCTCATTTTTAGCTTCCCAGTAAAAAACATTCCAATTAATCAATTGAATTACTACCATCCAGCCCCATGTGCTAACTTGGGAAGTACAACAATGCCTTCTTGCTAATCACATATGACAGTCTCTTGATTTCATTGCAATCAAAATGAAATTATAGGCTCAAGTTGGCTTCTATACAGTCTGTTTTTGCTAAGGACATGTGAGAAGGGTGCTTGAGCCTTGATGGCTGAGCCCAAACTTGCTCTGCCAGGGCTTCAGATAATGAGGGATAGTGCTCGGTGAGTGCTGGCTGAGGAGAAAGGGCAGCAGAAAAGCAACAGAATGCAGTGCTGAACCTGAATGAAAAGCAGTCGATGTAAGATGTGAAACATACCTCTTTTTATGCTGACCACATGTCTTCTTTAAGCTGATTATGCTTGATGTGAAGGGTCCTTAAATTAAGGGTAAATTATCTTTTTGCGTTAATAGAGAATGTGAATGGATATTACTTTTAAATGAAAACAAGACTGTAGATTTCACTGAAACCTTTTATGTAATCCGTGGTTAAGCCTCTCTTGGAAAATGTGGGTTTACGTGTGTACTCTGGGACCTTGTGTTGTGCCATTAAGTAAAATAATTGCCTATATTCCAACAGGCGCTGAAAGGATTGGCACTGGGTCAGTTCTTAAAAGTTTATTTGCTATCTGTAGGAAGACTTTTTTTTTTTCTTAATGCATTTATAGGCATTGTTCTAGTTAATACTCATGTAAATAGCACATTAATTGAGTTTTCAGATTCTGTAGTTGTATGCTGCAATATGCTGATATCTTCAAAAGTACAAAAAGTGATGTGCAAAGCTGGGTAGATGGTAGGGCACAGAGTAATACATGCTGCATTCACACACAGCCTATCAGGAGAACCAAGCAGGAGATGGCAGAGCCCTGGCAAGCTCACAATGTAATTTAAATTGCTTTGGATCACCTGTTAGAGTTTGTCCCCTTGCCCTGGTGAAATTTTTACCCTGTAATTGGATTGCACATGTGTGTGTGGAGTAGTGAGGAGATGCTTTTTCTATGTAACATAAACTCATCACAGTTACCCTTGCTTTTTTCTTCCTTTATTACAGTGCTGTTTTAGAAGACTGTCGCTTACGGGAAGGATCTGACAAAGTTAGATGAGTCCAAAGTTCTCAGGGCTTCATTTTCCTGCATGTGGGCTCCATCCAAAAGTGCACAGGAAAGTGGCATTTGAGATTGAAGGTAAAGGTTGAGACAGTATTGACCTGTCCCACACAGTGACTGGATCTGTCTACCTTACTTAAGCTTGTTGGTAGTCTTCAGCATTAACTGTAACTTCACTTAGGAAAGAAGGGTCACAGATCTGCCATGTCAACAAAACAGATGGGAGTCTCCTGTGGTAACACCGTGCCCCGGGAACAGATATGGTTCCATCTGGATTCTGAGGCTGTGAACAACTTTTGAGGTCTTGGCAGACAATGGAACACATATCTCACCTGACGAAAGTGGAGATCTGTCTGTTCCTTGGGTTCTGTGGCTTCTGTGAGGAAACTGGGATGGCTGGTTTGAGGATAAATCTGGGATGAAGTCAATAACAGCTCATTTGAGCACATTCCCCAGACAGTCTACATTCTCTTCTTCAAGATTTCCGCATCAGTAAGATCCAGGTCTGCTCTGACTAAAAGTGCTGTCTTGATCTGAAACTGTGTTGGTTCTGAGGGTATGTGTGTATAGATGGGAAAGGGAATCTCTTTGTGGGTATCTGCAGCAAAGATGGATCATTCTCTGAGCACTGGGTAGATTTCAAGCTGGTAACCACCAGGAAAAATGGAAAAAAAAAAATGGTATAGGCTAAAACTTTTGGATAATGTTGCTGGAAATAGATTTAGTAGGAAGAACTACAGAAGCAGTGCTGAAAAAATGAAAGGCTGTTTAAGTGTCATCTTGTATGGCTGTCTAGTGGGAGAGAGGAACCAGGGCAGTGGGATCCATGTGATTTTTTTTTTTTTTGTCTGTACACAGAAAATGCTAAAGCAAGAACTGTTTAAAAGAAGCTTTATTATTTACATACTCTAGAGAAACTCACTAGAAGGTCATTGTTCCAGCAGTCTTTGTCGGGTCTTGAACAGCAAAACTGAGAATGGGAATGAGGTTTTGAGGGACTCTTGCTCCTAAATGGCATAACCACTTTTTCTGCCTAGACTCTGTTTAAGATAATGAATATGCTTCTAGGCAGCAGACAGTATCAGGAAGATACTGTTATGTCAAAGAAGGAAAGAGGTTTTCACGTAGAACAGCTGAATCCAGTTTTACCAGTGAAAGTAGTTAGGCATTGGTATGTATATATTTCACTCAGAAAAATCCCACTTGTCAACAGATCACAGAAAAGTCATATTAGTATTGATGTGAAATCAAATGGTCATGCTTGGATCAATACCTTATAATATTATTATGATGTTTGGGGGATATGGAATGCAAATTAGCGGTGATTGAAATAGCATTTTCCTCTTACATTTTAAGTTATAACTATTCTGTGTTTTGCACATTGTTAAATCATACAAACATACTCGCACGCATATAACACATCTAACAGGACATCATGACCGATACATTATACCATGGGGCAGCTGTGAGTTGTCTGTTACACTGTGAAAATTGCAGAGAAAATGATGAGGCCAAGGGGAATTTTCCTGGAGAAAGCCTTGGTAACTACTGAATGAGGGTCTTTGTTTTTGACCTGATGAAAAATTTTGGCAAGATAAAGCAATTAGAATCCTGGGATAAGCAAAATTTTTTGCTCCCCCTCGTTTTATATAAGGCACAGCCTTTATACGACATGGAGATAGGAAAACCTCTCTCTCAGGATTATTTCATTTTTCTTATGCCAACCCTCAAAATTATTTAATCGTAATGAAAAGATATTCTTTTAAACTAGTCATAATTTTGACACTTTCCTTTTAATTTGTTATGCTAATATAAGATTGCTATCAAGTATGTAATTGTGAGGTAAAGTGCTATAAAGTCTTCTGTTTCAGGTTTTTCCTTTTGGTCTGAATGATTACAGAATATTTTTGCCATCAAGATAACATCTTCATATAAATTAATTACATAAATGGAATATTATCTATGCATTTCACACTATTCAGTTTGATGAACTTGTGAACTAGAGATGTTTTTACTGGGCACAAAGAGACCTTGTATTGCTCCTTCGCAGTGAGCCCAGTGACGAATAGTGGCATCTTCTGTTATTACGTATCTCATCTTTTTCAGTGCTAGTGGGATAGCAAAAGGAGCTGGAGGAGAGAACAGGCTCTTAGGAGGTGTTCAGAGCCAAAGGAACTGGAAGTGAGAAATTGCACCTTTTAATTGCATGTTAGCAATTGCCATGGTTTTTCGCTGTGCTGTTGGTGAAATGGGAAAAGACATGGCCAAAGTTGTTCTGGAGAGTTAGGCACAAGTGAAGACAGAAGAAAGGTAAGCAGGAGACAGCAGTGTGCTCAAATGTTTCCTGGAAAATGTGTGTGCAGAAAGAAGGAAGCAAGGAGACAGCAGAGGGCAGAACAAAAGACAAGCTGTGATGCGTGAGGAGGAAACATTTTCGGAAAAACCAACTCATACAAGAGCTTAAAATCCAAACGGTCCCTTCTCCTTGTGGATGCTGAAGAGGTTGGGGTATTTACTGATGTTGGGGTAGATTTCATGGTGACAGCGTCCATAATTCCATGGCAGGAGCTCTGAACTGATTTCTCTTTCACAGCCTCATGCACACACAAAAAAGTTGGTGTAGACCACTCCTACTTCTCTGAGGAACCATGGAGAAGAGGGCTGTCGGTCTCTGCCAAGCTCCTGAGTCCTGCAATCTTTGTTGTACCTGGTCTTTTTGTAGACCACAAAGGGTTGTTTTTTTCTTCTCATATCTGTGTATCTCTGTGTTGCCTGGCACAACTGAGAATCCCTGACATACATGGCTCCGTGTCAAAGATTCTTTTCTGCTTCATATGGAAGATGATTCTCTGTAAGAATAAGTGGCAATGTACTGTATTTGCATCTTATCAGCCACTTCTGACTTGAGGTTGTAATAATGGAACTTTTATGATGCAAATTGCTACATGGAAGGTCCATAGAAAATCAATTGCTAGATATTTTAACATCTTGTTTAAAATAAAAATTATTTCAGAAAGTTTATAACACTGCCAAGGAGCTACTTTTTAATGCAGGCTAAAAGTGACTTGTTTTGTATGAAAGCCAAGGGCCTGCGTGTTTGGGTTGACTACTGGAGAGCTAACCACGTGAAATTTTGTGTTGCCCCAAACTGAGACTTCTTCCTAGCCTGAAATTAAACTCAATTTCAAGTTAATTTGTATAGTAACTAGGCAGGAATGTAGAGTATGTGGCCAGTTTCAAACAAGCATAGATTTAATGTGTCTAATAAACAGACCAGGATACCAGGCTCTGACCAATTATTAGGTTTTAATAATATTGTGCACTTGTGAACAGAGAGGCAGAGTTCTTCAGAAAATTGCTAACTCACACACTGCTGAAGATGAGCTGTGATTTCTTGGATCCATTAATGTACTCTCAGGTAGGGAAACACACAAAATAAATTACTTAACTTGATTTGTGCTTCTTCAAGAATAGTACAAGCTATCTAAGCATCCATTTACTTTCCTTGCTTTCCATGTAAGAAGCTCTTGTAATCTTCTCCATCCTCAATTTAAAGGCACCTGAGAAAGCACCTTTGGGTAGTTCTGGATTCTTAGTTCTGGATGTTATGCTCTCCTGGATAGTAGCGGTCTCTGTAGTGTGTTGATAATTGGCAAATGCTAATGAGTGTGGTATGGGAGAGAAGCAAGGAAGCTGTAGTACATATCTAAAATGTAGACCTTGCGTGTAGACTTCTGCAGGAATTGCATAGATGGGATCTCCAAACTGCAGGTCGTCTTTGGTGATGCGATTTCACTCTCTATTACATTCCTATAAGGCAAACAAATGTAATGAATCGTCAATGGTGATAAATGATACAGATGAAATTTCACCATGTCTGACAATGGCTGGAAGGCTCTGAGTCAATTCTACTTTGCCCACGAGCTGTGAAATGGCTATTTCCATAATATCACTGCACTAACTGTTCCTCCTATAAGTTGCTCTAATGACAATAGATCCCTATAAGCCAGGAATAGCCAGTAATGAAGAATAAATAGCTTTTTGATAGAGGGACAGACTGGGGTTACTAACTGCAGCCTCAGTGGTTGGAACTGGGCATCATTGATAATACTGCCTAAATTTAATTACTTCGTTTTGTGACGCACAGTATCCCCCTTGTCTTAGCCTAATTGTTCTGACTTGCTATTGTGGAGGAGAACAGTTTGTGCCTGGAAAGAAAAAGAAGGTGATCTTGAAGTTATAAAAGAATGTGAATTAGTTTTCCATTATTTATAGCAGAATATAAGTATTTCAGACCATACAGCATCTTTCTGATATTTGAAGTGCTCACGACATAATCACTGTATTCCCTGAGCTTACTTGCAAGGATATTGTCCAGCAGTTGCACCAGATAATCTAATAGCTGGATCAGAAAAGCCTTTTGTTATTTATGCTGGAAGATGAATATGTTTATGTGCAGTTCTAAAGCATGAGCTCCAAGCCGTGTTGTGAAACCATGAGAGTAGAAAGCTGAGATCAGTCCATAGAAGCAATGCGACGCATCAGTGTAAAGTAGTGTTTTTCCTTAACATCTCTAGAAGAAAGTAATTACACCAAACAAGGAATAGAATATTATGAACCCACACAAAGAATTAGTATGCTTACCACAACAGATATCTTCTGTTAAATATTTTTCATATTTTTATTCTAAATGGGGCCGTTCTGGGATTGACACGAATACGTTACTTCATTTTCCCTTTTGTTTCATTGGATTGACTCTATTTTTGTGAAGGGGAGAGATGGCAGATTTAATGTAGGTTAGTTTTCTTATCAGAAGGTTTAAGTTAGAGTTAAATTTATGAATAGACAGCGTCTATTTCCACTTTAAGTTCCCTTATTTACTGTTGTTGCCATCACTGTTACCATTATTATGGCATCCGTAGGGCTACAGAATGTGACATTTTAAAAATAGGCTTCCTAGTGGCTTTTTGAATTTCTGTTTAACTACAATCTTTCCAACTTCATTCAGCTACCCTTACAATTTACATTAGACAACACTCCATCAATAAAACCATCAAAATGATCTACTACATTGTAGACAAAAGTTATTGTGTCAACTTGACACTAATCAGTTAATTCCAGTAAACCTTCAGATAAACAAAAGCTTGTTGTCTATTACTGATGTGTGTGATTAGCCCCCTGTATGTCCTATAGCTATGCACATCTATAGAGATGTATCTGGCAGACACTTGGCCCGAGGGCTCTATATGTAAACCAGGACAGGATCTATAGTTAATGATGTTGACCCTGACTCCCTCAACAGAGATTGGATTCAGTCCTCATAATATCCCGACAGCTGATATGTATACTGTGCTAATAATATTATCAATTACTTATGCTACTGTGATTCCCACTGTTTAAAGCTGATAAAAGGTTCTTTCACATTTCTTTTTACCACATCCCTACGATCTAACTGGATGTGCTTCGCTTGGATTTTTTTTTTTAGTTTACTTTTTGTTTTGAAGCTCTGTATCTATAGCTAAGGTAATAGGAAAGAGCTGAAGGTAAAATGAGCCACATTCTGTATTCTGAGTAACGTGGTATTTTTTTTCTCTCTTGCACTTGTAATCCAGTAAAGATGGACTGAGCATTTATTTACACTCTGTGCCTTGACTCTGTAAGGGCTGCTAAGCAGCCAGCGATGGGAGAGGTCTCCAGGTGCGTGCACTCAACTGGACAAGCTTCCAAATCCTAGTGTTGTCCAAGTGCCAGGCCTGTGGCTGGGGCACCCAAAAGCCACAGCTCTGAGGTCTATGGTCAATTTCAAAAGCTTAGCAAAAATAATGTATGCTCTGCTCGTTCTGACCTTCTCTGTCGCTGCAGAGTGCCCAGCAAGTCAAATGGGTGGCAAAAATGTATTTTGTGTATTTTTGCCAGTAGTGAAGATGAGAGATTTTGACCTTGTTTAAGCCTAAATTTTGGGGGAACCCCTGACTGTGCTATGAACAGCATGATGCTGCTCTAGAGATCCCTTTTCCTGTAACCATGCTAATTCTTTTCTTTTTTCCTATGCTAGAGCAGGTAACGTGGGGCATTAGCCACAGCTGTGAATTCTGTACACTGCATGTGTGCGCTGAACAGCCCCCAGCCTGCGTGTTCACTGGGAGAGGAACCTGCCTTTTCTTAACGCTGTACAGAGCAGTAAGCACATACAGGAGCCAGAACTACAGCACAAAGGAAGGATTTGTGCTGGCACAGCCCTGTCCATCCCCTCTGCACACTGCTGGCCCTGGTCCCCGTGCATTGCCCCGACCTCCAGGAAGCTGAGCAGGAGGGCCGGGCTCTGCCTCGCGCACCACGCAGCGCTGGTTGAAACGATGACAGGGACCACTGTTAAAAATTAAATTCTGCCTTATTTTTTGTGCAGTTCCTGTGAGCCACATTCGCGAATAGTAGTGAGAGATTTAATGATCGCATATTTTTTATCTTATTTCACTTCGGTCGATGCCAATTTTTTTCTGTTACTGTCGACTTAGAGCTCAAAGTAATTTAGTAATTGATTCTAAGCACGGCAGCTCGCCAATGGCAGCTATCCATTCAGGGGAATATCTCTGCTAATTTTATCCATCAGAATGAGATTACCATGCTAATCTCTCCCAGCCCCAGTACCTTGGTCAGTTGGGACACACTGATGCAAACGATGTTATTAAACACAAACCCTTCACTCGGGACAGGAGAGAAATGAAAGCAGAGAGATGAGCGCGTCGGGATGGGCTGCAAGGATTGCTGAGACTGAGCTGGCATTGTTTGCTGTGTCCTCTTCATCACCCCCGAGCTCTTGCGTGTGCAGCACTCATTATATCTTTTTTTTTTTTTTTCTGAAGCAATCTATGGTTGCTTGCTTGTTTGTATCCTTTTTTTTTTCTCTCGGAAAGATTTGGCTGCCTTCACAGATTGTCAGCTTGCAAGGGGCAGAAGCCACAGCTCTTGTGACAGAACCTTGTTCTCTGCAACACTCTAATTTCAGCCCGTGCCTATTAGTAAGGTCCATCAGCATTTTAGATCTCTTTTCTCTTAGGTTAGAAAAGCTACACCATGTGTGGCTGTGCTGAGTGGCAGTGTCGCACTGCCCTTCCTCTTCACCATGGGTGCTTTGAGAGCACCTTCTGCTGTCAGCCAGGGAGGAGAATAGCAGCCTTTAGCTGAGGGCTGTAATCTGCTGCTTTTTCTGCTGCAGAGCCCTGCTTTGGAGCACTTCCATCTGCCTGGTAACTCCATCTTGTAACGGGCAGAGATCTCTGGCACAGGTCCTGCAGAGCACTAAAGCGTTTGCTGGATGTGTGGGGGCTGTGCTGAGCTCCAGCTGCAGCCCCTATGTGGCATAATGGGACCTGCTGATGGCAGGGCCTCTCCTGCCTCTGCCTGAGCTCAGATCCACTTTCAATCAATAAGAACCTATTTAAAATCAGGCAAAATCTGACCCAGCTGTAATTTAGATCAGCTCCAGCTGAAGTGCAGGCTGCTATGCAGAGGCTGTTAGAAAAAATAACATAGGAAGACTGGTGTCTGTTTTTGCAATGCGTTTCACTAATTCTTGGAGCATGGTGATTTATTAATACTTGTTCGTGGATTTTCTTCAGGAAGGAAAAAAGGCCTTTTCCCTGAGTCATGCCTGATCTGGAACCTACAAGGCTCTCACCTGCTCCTCTCCAGCTTCTCAACACTGTGCTAAGGGGAACTGAACAGCAGAACTCCTCTTGTCCTAACGCATCATCCCATTGCACAAACCGCTATGAGTGACAGAAAGCAATTTGTTTAATTGCACTGCATTTTTAATATAGATCCACAACAGAACTGTGTGCAATACATTAATTTGTTTTCTACCATTTATTTTTCTTCAATTCTATTTTATTTTTCACTTGTTTAATTTTTTTAAATTAAAAATAAAGATCTCAAAATACTCAATCCAAAGGTAAAATGTACAAACAGAAATTGCCTGCAGAAGCACTGCACTTCCAAGAGTTACTGTCTGAAGGAGCATTAAATCTCAAGGGCGAAGTAGGAGAAGCACTTGTGGGAGGTGTGTGTCACCGTCTACTTTTATCAAGCCAATATTTTTGATAGACACACATCTTGTGTTGGCAGTTTCGAGAGTTCACCAAACACCCAGTTTTTGAGAAAAGCACAGACTTGGAAATTTGCTTAGAATCCCAGTGTTTGTGGCAGTGAGGCCAGAGGTTAGAGGAGCCAGGGGATGCTCCCAGCACTCCTCCCATCTGGGGCACCGCATCCCGGGCATTGCTGGGCAGCAGTGTCAGCACCAAGGTGAGCAGGAGACAGCTGAGCATGGGGAGGGGAAGCAGGAGCTCACTGGTTTGTGACAAGCCTCTCAGAACCTGCCTCTGTCACCTTTCCAAATGCCTTCTGAAACTTTCTTATTTCCCTGAAATGCCAAATGGGAGTACAGCCAGAAGGTTTGACATTATTGGTACAGGCTCACGCACTGTCCTAAGCATAGCTTTTGAAGCTTAAACTGAGTTTTAGGACTGAGTCTTGGCTGCTCTTTGTTAAGTGGGAGTTCATAGAAAGGCAAGTTTCAAGGCAAACTTGGGACAAGCAGGCGTAGTACTTTCCACACAGGAAACAGCTCGTATGCTTTTACTGAACTGGTAGCAATTGGTGCCATAAGCTATTGGGCTCTTACGTGTGGTTACTTGCATGGCTATGTCCATCACAGCAGACTCTGGTGGTCTGTTGGATTTTTTTCCCCCTGTCCTCACCTCTGAATAGCATTACTGTATGCCAGTTCCATGATCTGGAAAGTGCTCTTCCTAATTAAAAAAGTGCAGTCCCTAATTTTTACCTCAAGCCTGTCAGTGTCTAAGAGACATGTGGACAGTGCCCTTGTTGAATGTGCTGTAATTCCTGGTTAGCCCTGAAGTGGTCGGGCAGTTGGACTGGATGATCTTTGAAGGTCTCTTCCAACTGAAATCTTCTATTCCATTCCAGTCAGGAAGCCTGATTTTTCTTGAGAGCTGATCCTTACAGCCCGTTCTCTCCCCAGTCTGTCCTTGGCTTGCCCACTACCCATCCCCTTTAATGGACTCTCCATGTCCAGCTTCAGACAAGATTATTCCTTGCTGTGCCTGTATGTTTGTGATGCCACGCTGCTGTATGTAGCAAGAAGCAGGGATTATAGAAATGCCATATAAATTGGACAGGTTTCAATTATTCCCTGGCACTACACGGAGGGTACATGTGCCTTTAAATATACCCAAGGAGGACACAAAACCAGTCTGTGCCTGCTGCTGCATCGTCTTCTGAAAAATGACTCCTCAGAGGATCCTGCTACTACCAGTCTCGTACTCTGCTACATAGAAACCTAGAGAACCCAGGCCAAAATCTACTGGGGGGCAGTCACTGCTGTACCATTCATTTGTTCACCGCGGGATGAAAAGAACAGCAGGAGGAAGATGAGATTATTTTTTTTTCCTGTGGTAATAAAAGAAGAATATTAGAATTGCTGCTGTGCAGAGAAAAAAATAGTGCTGAAAGAGGGATGATACCGTGCTGCAGCACGCTGATACCATGGTGCAGAGGATGATATGCATCTACAGAGGGACAGGGATGCCTGTAGGTAGAGGTTTGGCTGCTCCTCCCCCTCTTTGCCATCCTGCTGGGTTTATATGACACTGAGCTATGCAGGGCAGCTTTCAGCTCAATGCAGGCCTGCAGTGCCACCATGGGTGCCGTCCCCACCATCAAGATGGGGCTCCTTGCTATCACCCTAGCAAACACGACTTCCCACACAGCAAGGAATAGGAGAAAACCCTGAGCAGCAGTCCGATATTTTCACACCCCTGATGTGAAGCACCATGGAAGAACATTTGTGATAATGGAAGTACAGTGGTCATTTTTCTATAAGGCCCGAGCTTAGCTTACTTCGAAATCTGTGTGCGTCCATTGATAACCCCATTATGAAATCCAGGAGTCCTAATGCAATTGTGTCAAGGAAGATTTACTTGTTAAAGGGAAAACGACTTTCACATAAATAATTTACTACAACAGAAAAATAATCCTCTGTGCTATCATCCTTACATTGAAACTAATCGAATGGAGTTATTTTTAAATTGCTTGGAAGTGTACTGCTCTCATTTCATTGTCAATAAATATGCCCAGTTTCAGCACTGCACTTCACTCAGTGCATCTGAATCTTCAGGAGGGGCAGGAATTGATCAGAATTAAAAAAAAAAATGCAGAAAAATTCCTACAGAAAATCTCTGTGCTGTGAAATTCAGAATTCCTTTAATAACCTGAAAATGGGCCACATTTCCTGTATTGATTCAGGTCCAGCTTCTGCTTTGTGTTTGAAGTTTTGCCACTCATCTCAGTGGGAACAGACCTTTAACCCTCTGCTGGAATGGATTCTATCTAAATCCAGAAAAAAACAGAACTTAACCTCAACAGGCAGCACTCAGTACTTCTACAGAGGAAGGAATGGCCTTATTTGACTTCCCATTCTGAAAGAAAATAGAAGTAGAAAGATGCAATTACTGGGAATTCCCTTTTTCCTCTCCTTTCCCTTTCTCTTTCCTTTTCCTTTTCCCTTCCCCTTTCCCTTTCCTTTCCCTCCTTTTTTTGTGTGTGTATGTGTGTGTGTTTGTGTTGTTGTTTTCTTTAATTTCTCATTCATTTCCCCAAATTAACTAGCAGGATCTACAAGGACTACTAATTGTCACACTTGCATTTTTAAATATCCGTTTAATGTATGTCAGATCAAGTAAGGTTCCTATTCAGTTAATCTAAGCAATATTCTCTGTTACCAGAGAAATATAAATGCCCAGACTAATTTCCTTTCTGATTTTCCTTTCTACTCCATGACCTTGTTGTCAAACCACTCTGGTTCTCCCTTAACACCACAGTCTCCTGTGGAGGCTGCAGTTGCTTGGAGGTTAAATCAGCATCTAGCCCTCTTGTCAGATCTCAGCTGGGCTGCTTGGCATCCCCGTTCTGCCTGAGCCTCTTGGTGTGTCAGCCAAGCAGGGGGTCAGGCCGTGATTCCACTGAGCAGCCTTGAGTCCAGCAACCAGAGATATGGGGGCCAGAGGTATGAGCTGAGGAGCCACAGGTGGTGCCAAGATGAAGCCTATGCATGTGTGTTCTTAAAATTAATCGCTAGAAATAATCACCATTTTTATTTAAATAAAGGTTCTGGATAAACCATTGTCCTTTCTGTACATAGGCAAGTCTTCCTTATCTTTTCCATTCTTCATTTTTTTTTTAATAAAAAATGGCAAAGTGAGTAGTTTCTGTTTCTGAAAGCTGACATTTTTCATTAAAAAATATACAAAGACATGGAGAACTCATGGGTGGCCGGGTGAGTATTTTGATTGAAAAGCCTCTTTTCAATGACAGTGGTTTTCTTTATTGGAAAATGCTCATAGAAAAAAAAAGTGCTTGCTATTAACTTGAAATCTCCCTCAAAGACTGCTCTGATTTTATTTAGCAGGTGTTAAGTTCCGAGGATTCAGCAATAAGTGCATGTCCTAGCATAAACATTTTGGGAAATTCATGCATATTCAGTGACTGTAAAAGGGCAGCAAACCCAGGTTTGCGTGGGGACCGTGGGATATAAGATGTGTCAGCACAAGAAGCGTTCTTGTCTCTTAGTTCTGTTCTCACCAACTCCACATGTCAGCCCTCCAGGTCTTTTACAGATAGCTGTGTTTTCCCTAAGTATGGAGGGCTGCTGGTTTAACCATGGGGGGATATACTTCAGCTGACGTAACTTGAAGATGTAGACAGGATAATTCAGTTTAAGTGCAAGTCCCAGAAAGGCACCTGAGAAATACCGTCTCCTGTAGCACCTGAATGTCACCACTTCAGAGGGTGTCACCTTCAAGAAGTCATCTCAGTGTCTCTTCTTGTCCCATTATGTCACGGCTTGGATCCTCATGCTGTTAAAACTGACTTTTTGCTAATTTCCATGAGTAATCTAATAAATGCACAGGAGTCAGCATGGAACGGTCCCATTCACAGCTGGGTATTTTGTGTTTCTGTAATTAGCATCGCACACGCAGTTATGGCTGTCGATCCTTTTATGCTGAACATACCTAACAACTTGCTTGCTCTGACGGGGTAAAATCAAAGAGTCAGAGAATAATAGAATATCCTGAGTTGGAAGGGACCCACAGGGATCATTGAGACCAACTCCTGGTTTCACACAGCACCACCCAACATTCAAACTTTACGTCTGAGAGCACTGCCCAAATGCTCCTTGAACTCTGGCACTTGGGGCCATGACCACTGTGCTGGGCAGACTGTTCTATGCCCACCATCCTCTGGTGAAGAACCTTTCCCTAACACACAACCCTGACACAGCTCCATGCCATTCCCTCATGCCCTGCTGCTGTCCCTCTGAGGAGCTGTACAATGCCACAAGCCCTCCCCTCAGCCTCCCCTACTCTGGGTTAAACAAATCAAGGGACCTCAGCTGCCTTTCATACATCTTGCCTCTAGAACCTGCTAGATCTTGCCTTCTGTCAGTGAGAGGCACCATTTGGGCTTCTTGTTTTGAGAGTCTTATGTTCGTGCCGTGTGGAAACATTTATTTTTGAGCCTGTCGCCAATCAAACTCAGCTGAAATCAGCTGAGGGGCTTAGAAGTTATTACAAGGAGGATAAAGAGGGACCCAGACAGACACACAAACAGCTTGATTGCAACAAGCTTCATTTCCTTAGGAAGCCAGGCAAAAAATTACTCCTCCACAGGGTCCAATTTTGCATGGACAGAGATACCAGAACACTAATGCATAAAAATTACAACTAACGTAGAGGCTCTGCTGACAGACAGGAAAAAATTCCAGCATGCTGTTCCAGATGAGTTGTCCCTCCTCCTCAGCATGCAGAAGGACGGCGTTATTAGTGTGCGCAGGAGCTGTCAGGGCAAAACATCTGCTGTAATGCAACTGGTTTGTCTACCACAGCTGCTGCAATCTGTTCCTAACACTGCTCTAGCAAACACAAGAAGAGCCTGCCCTGTGTGTAGGTGATCTTCCTGCACCATGAAGATGCTGTAATGACAGCCAGGAGTCCTAGCATCCCATAGGACTGCAGGGCTCACCTTGACCATAGCTACTTTCATCCTATCCATTCTGCAGTTCAGCTTCAAAAACTGGCCAATTCTGTTGAATAAAGTTATCTGCAGCAATTCTACTGAGATGTTTTGACAAAAAATACAGCAAATGAACTAAAAATACTTGACTTGCATTCTCGAATTAATCTGTGATGGTGTAAATGTGGTGATGACAGAACTGGCTGCCAGCAGCCTGGTTGTGTATCCACTGCAGGCACACCGTTCTGGATAGCACCCACAGCTCTGTGAGGGCTGCACACAATAGGATGCACTGTGGTTCTTTGTGTCAGGCGGGCACTGCTTCCCAGCTACTGCAAAGTCCTCTGGCTCACTTACAAGCAAATTTGATTTTTCAGAGCACCTAGGTCCAGGCATGGTTTCCAGATGCTCAATTCATGGCCGAGCAGCAGCACTGTGCCACAGGCCTGCAGAAGCTGCCTGCAGGGCTGTCCTGCCATGTCCATGAATCCCTCCATTCACCTGGGCCATGACCACCTCTAATGCTGTATCCATCACAAAAATATTGCTATTTTTTTCTGGTTTTATTTCCTTGGCAAATACATACTACTCCCTCTGGAGATGGCCTCAGTGGGTCCTTAGCAGCAACATGTGCTGTGCTGTCACTGCTGTCCCCCTGTAGGCAAACCTCACATCTGCAGCAAACTGAAACACAAGGGTGCATCTACCTCCAGGAAGATAACCAGCAGTGAGGAGGGCTTGCAGTGCTGTTATGATATCAGTGCACTCCCTCTTGTCTAGCAGAATTACTCTCTGCGGCTGAGCGGTAATTTAACTCCTGGGCTTGTTCACCTCTTGGCCTCGGCGCTGCTGCTCTGAAGATAATGGAGGTGGGCGCGGGTGACACCAATGGGAGAGAGGACAGTGTCTCTGCAGCTCTACACGCTGCCTGGTGAGCTTCCAGAGGGCCCTCCTGTCTGCTACTGGCCTGCCCAAACCAGAACCGGCAGGGGAGAGGTGAGTGACACAGATCCTGGTCCCAGTCCTCTAAGCTGCCCTGTCCCCTGAAGGGTATTTTGAAATGCAAAGTGCTTTTATATTTGCTGTAGCAGCACTATTTAAAGCATAAATATGGCTTAACTATTTGAATACGCGAGTTGAAAATATATTGGAATTATCAGCCTGCCATGGCTTTACTCCAGAATAAGTGAAACACTTTAGCCTGACTCAGTACCACTGGGGTATGTAAATGATGTTCTGGTCTGGAAGCATTGTGCTGCTCTGACCATTGCTACCAGTTTCTCCATCAGTCCAGCCAGAGAATTGGTACAAAAAGTCACCTCCTGAGTTCTTGATTATTCTGCTTCAAACACTTGGGGTATTTTTAAAAAAATACCGAGTGTTGTGGCTTTTATTTGAGTCTTCTTTTACTTACGGGGGTTTCCAAGAAGCAGTGGGTTCATTCACACAGCTGCTGCTATGGAGGTTAAGAGCTGGATGTTTCCTTGAAGAAGCTCCTCTGATCACGCTGGGTCCTTCGAAGGTGGTGGGAGTGAGCCCTGCAAGGAGCTGCTGCCTTCGCTCCGTCCCTCCCCAGGTTCCCTGCTGTGGAGGGAAGTTGCCTCCTGTGCTGCAGCCCGTCCCCAGCTGCTCCCTGCCTGTTAATTTGATGGGGACTGTGACACCAGTAGTGTGAAAGCTGTGGGTCAGTCACAAACACAATGGCCATCGGCTGGACTGGGACAGAATGCACTGAAAACGTTACAAATCCCTAAAAAACCCGGTCTGAATCTCTGCAGGATGGGCATCTAGGGCTAGTAGTCTTGACCTGTGGCTCTCAGTTTCCATCCTAAAAATTGAACTAATTATATCATCTATTGTTTTTTTATATGTGGCAAAGACAAATCCACAGATATTTCCTAAAGCACTGAGATGCTGGGATGAAAGCTATGCAAGAATACCTGCAAATAAATGAATGTCTTCCCTTCTGATTTTGAGTGATGAATGGTAGATGGCACTTGGAGACTAAAAAGTATATATATATATGTATGTGTATATATATATATATAGTACTTTTTTTTTGCCCAATGAATAAGGCAAAAAATCCTGTGGAGAAAACACTGCATGATTAAGTAATAAAAGACTCCTCTACATATAGGTTTAAGTTTTCATTTACAGTTACATGGGCAGACTTCATCCAAAATTTAGGTTGTTGGCTTTTTCCCCTCAGCATTCTGACAACTGCAGTTTCCTGACTACAAAATGTTTGTGCCTCCCTTTAACTGCTGCTTTCCCACCATTTATTTAAGAAAATATTTGAATTGCTTTAGATGCCTTGTGAAGTTAATTGGATAAAATTAGGGATAATTAAGTGTCATAAAACATGATAGAAACTTGCTGATGTCAAGGGGGATGTTTAAAAGCAGTGACAACGACAGGTAGATTTGACATATGTCAGTAGATTTTCCATAAGTTTCTGTAAGCTTTTCAAAGCTTCCCTGCCCATGCAATCCAGATCGATTGCGTTCTGGAACTTGATTATTATAAACCCATTCTTATTTCTTACAGTTAAAAATATCTTCCAATCCTGTCCTGAAATGCCTCCGTCAAACACCATTTTATATTCGCATTTTAAGAGATATAAACAACTGGGCTGAATTAATTGAAATCTATCATTAAGAGTGTATTTTCCTATATTAAAAAATCGATTGCATTTTACATCTCTGATGCTTTTGTTAGAGCAGCCCCGCTGCAAGTTGCTGTATACCAGCCTGTTGTCTACGTCTCCGCACATTGACCTTTGTTGTAAGATCTGCTATAGACATCACAAACTCTCACATCAATTTACTACAATTGGATGTGGCATCTTCCAGCTAATTTGATTTAGGCAGAAATGCACCTGGCTCTGTTTTTTCCCTATAGAATGTTGAGGGAGTTCGGAGTCCTCCCAGATGCCATCTATCTGAGTAGCCCATGTGTTTTTCAAGGTCTAAGCAGTTTGTCTTCATCTACCAAAATACAAGCCACTACAATGGGAGAGTAACTACATTTTTAATGCAGATATCTGTTTGATTTTAGGTGCAAAATGCATACGTATACATGTATATGTATATATGCCTGTGTTTTATATAGAGAAATATATAGCATATAAATGTTATATATGTGTAGATGTGCATATTAAAATATGTACATAATATGCACAGTCCTATGCTGCAGCATATATTTATTATTATAATTTTTAATGAATATGCTTAATTTTCTTTTATATATATATATATATAAAGCTGCTTCGGGAACTCTTTGCAAGAAGAAAAGCATTTCAGGTCTCAGTGAAGCTTTCCAGACACTGAATTAGGTCACATGGATCAGGCAGGTGACAAAGATCAGTCCTGCTCCAGTGGCAGGAACAGAAAGAGAACAAGCCATAGACTTTTCCATTTCATCCCATGAAAGTAAAACTGTGATTTAAGCATGTATATTAACCTTGCATCGTGAGCAATCAACCAAATTAAGTTACTGTCCATAGAGTTGCAAATGACTGCAGTAATTAGAATGAATCTGGACAGTTCAATGGAGAAAGTTGGTGTGGTCCTCCAGGAGCAGGAGCTTCATTGAACAGAGCCAGCAGAGCCACGGCCTCCAGCAGTCAGCTGTAGGTTGGAAGGCTTCACTGGTTGGACTTTTCAAAGAAGGGCTGGAGGGAGCAAAATAAGGCTGTTGGGGGTTTTGGTGTCCAAGAATTCTCGGGGTTATATCAGCTCCTGTAAGGGGAAATCGGAAGTACCACAGAACTACAGATGTTAAAAGCACAAATATTTGCCCATAACAGCTACAGCAGGTATTCAGCAGCAAACATGAAAAGAAATGTTAAGGTGATATGATGGCAACATCTTGCAAAATTAAAATAATAAAAAGAACCACATGAATGCTACAGTTTCCTTTGGTACTTTGACCATGATAACTGTGAATCTGTGTATAGCAGAGATATGAAATGGCTTTGTTAGGGCTGAAGTTGGAGAGCTGCACTACGCTGAAGTACTTTAACTGCTCGATCTGCTCTTTCTTTTCCAGTCTACTGCTTTGCGAATACCCAAACCCACCTGCAATACAGTAACAAAGTTTTGTGAAGCCAGTAATAAAGAAATACTGGTGGCACCTTTTAAGTCTATTTCAGCTATTCTTTTACGATGAGACCCCTAAATACTTTCTGAAGTGCATAGAGCAACGACCTTCTTAAACCATTCAGGACCCTGGGAAGTTGAAAAAAATTGCTTGTTGTTTAGAGAAACTGACATATATCCAAGGTGCTCTTAGAATACACACATCGTTTACTTTATAAACATATTTATTTATTTTCTCACAGAACAATCTTTGGCAATGGTTTCTCTTTTCAAACCATTTGTCTGTAATTTCCATTTACTGCAGTGACACCTAATGGTAAGAGAAGAAGAATGGATCTCCAGCCGCCTTGTTTGCTATGGAACAAAGGGGTTTCTGCATTTTTATCTAGTGGGGAATGTATGGATTCTTTCCTCTCTCCTCAAAGAGCAAACAGACTCTGCTGTGATCTGGAAAGCATTCAGCTGCAGGAACAAAAGCAACTACACCAGAGGTCTAAAGCTATGGCCTTTAGAAAGCCCAAAACCTCGCCTGGCTACTTTTATAAGCTTTAAGGGCTAAGCTTCCATTAGGAGGAAGGAGGGACAGCTCGGGCTGAATGTTAAAATGGCCAATAACAAAACGATACATAATCGCTCTCCATGGCATATGGTCCCGACTATACATCTGGAAGTTTCAGGCTCGAGGGGGCTAATGTTTGTGATGGGTATTTTAAATTCATCTGTGCTGAATGCTGCCAGAAAGGGAGTTATTCAGGTCTGAATGAAAGTTGGCAAGATATATGCCAAAGATGTTCAGAATTTTCTTCTGTATAACAAGCTTATGAAATACCTTTTTATGCAGCCAAGACCAGCTGGGTGAAAGTTAATCAGCCAAATGCAATTATAGGAGGTGTAAGTCTTATTAATGTATTAGGAATTCTCAGGGTACCAGTGGACCATTCCAGATGTGCTGCTGCATAATGAGAACAGTGTAACCTTGATCAAGAAGCCAATCTGCCTGATCTCCTCATCTCTCCTAATAATCTGTATAATATTTACTTGCAATGGCTCAGAAGGGAGTAATAGAAGTAATAGGTTCTCATTCAAACTTTGACTTCATTTTGTAATAGAAGTGCTTCGGCATAAGCCCAAAATGATAAAATTTCACTTAATCTCGAGTAGAAAATGGCATTTCTTTAAACATATGTCTAATCAAAGGCAGGTTTTATTTAATATTCCAGCTAGAACAGGTGTATTTCGATGCCATAAAAGCCAAAGTAAATGATGGGTTTGGTGTTGGGCTAGGGATAGCCTTCAAGGGATATTTTCTGCAGAAAACGTGGGTTAGTTTTGTGACATGCAGGGCTGCTGGGGATGGAGTCCTGCTGCAGGTGAGTGGAGAGCTGCAGGGGAGAGCAGATTGCAAACCCTGGGAGACAATTTAGGACTTGTGAAGACACCCGGAGGTTTGTCTTTTAGGGTTTTGTTTTCCTGTACTGCCACAGGACACAGCCTTATTGGTTGTGAGAGTGAGGATGGTGCAAGCTGGGTCTCTTCTTCCTCTGGCCAGAAGGAGACTGAAACAGAGGAAGAGGCATGAACCTGCCCTGCCTACCCCAACTACCCACGAAAACAACCCTACTCAGTTTTTACCCTGTATGTATTAACACAACATTTATAGATCAGCTTCCTTACCTGTGGATGTGCTGTGAGCTGGGTAGCCAGGAGAGCAGCTCTCTCCCTCAGACATTTGTGCACATCACCAACCCTCACTAATTACCCCCATGACAAGGGCTGCCGCAGCCTCCACGGCACGCTGTTGTTCTTGTAGCATTCTGGCATCTAAAGAGACCACAACAAATCTACGTGTCTTCCCCATTTGTACTGACAGATTCCCCAAAGGAGACACGGCTTGTCTTAGGGACCTATTGTCCCCTTTGTACATACAGTCAACTCCCATTAATCTCATTAATGAGACCTACATTCCCAAACTCGGAGGAAAAAATTCAGCTGGTCAGAAACAAAGATCTCCTGGGGAGGCAAGGAGGAAGCTCAGGAGACCCTCAGCCCTCCGCTCCCCCCGCTGCCCTCCCTGGGTACCCCAAAGTGCCAGGGTGCGGTGGGAGCACCCACAGAGCCGCGCAGGGCCACCCACCCACCAGCCCCATCCCATCCAGCTCAGGTCATGACGGATGGCACACAGGGGCAGGGAAGGAAGGGGGAGGGAAGGAAAAGAGAGCTGGTGACATAGTCCTGCTGCCCCTTCCAACAGGGAGCAATGTCTAGAGGCATTTCTTGCCATCCTCAGAAAACACACAGGGCTTGGGGAGGGAGACTGAGCATAGTACCTCTGCTTGTTTTGTCTCAGGAGAGGAAATATAAGCAGCCATTTAACCTTTTGTATTTTGTACTACATTTCACTGAATCAAATCTGGAAATACTGTTGCAGGCTTAAAATAACCCTCATTTAGCTAAGCTGCTTGGGAACAAACCTTAGCTCGGTGTCTGCTGGAAGGGATGGGTTCTGCAGGAAATGGGGCTGAGTGATCGCCGTGTGTCACTGCAGGGCGCTCCTCCCACCCCTCTGCTGCCACCTGCACAAGGATCTTCTCCAGCTGCTGTCTGGGGGCGGGCACCCCTCACTGCTCCCTCCCCAGCAGCAAGACCAAGAAAGGTGCATGTGTTGAGGACAACTGCCTCCTGGGTGCCCTAATCTAGCCTTTGGTGCCTGCCCTTAACTTTAGCTGGATGATCAGCAGTAAGAAACGCTGTCATATGTGTACATACAGCAGAAAGCTCTCTGTGACCCGTGGCCAGGGGGACCTTCTGCAGCTGGGTGCTGGTGCAGGGGTGGGCACATGGTACGTGGGGCCGTGGGATCGTGCCCAGCCTGGTGCTCTGAGTCATCCTGCAGGGCTGGAGCCAAGGAGCTGCTCTGCTGCAAACGGGAAATTGAATTCTGCTTGTGCTTACTGGGAAGCCTTGAGTCAGCCTCGGCACTGCTGCTCCGCGTGAGAAAAAATGAGAGCTGCCCACATTATGTGCCATTATTGCCTTTATTACCTACGTCATATGAGTCGGATGGCTTTCAGACTTCATAGCCCAGTGATAGGGCGTGCTAACGTCTGCGTTCAGCGCCGAGGATTGGATTCAATGCCTGACAGCTGTCAGACACACCGCGAGAGGTGGCTGCAGCCTGGGCGGGTGGCAGTCGCAGGGGCCCACCCTGGGGCAGGTGGCTGGGCCTGAGGCACTGGGGGCTGGAGGGGCTGCTGCCCTGTGCTGCTCTGAGGCATTCCTGGTCTCTGCTACTTTGGCTTCTGCTGAGAGAATGGAAGAGGAAGGCACTGCCTCAGAGCTGTGCAAAACGTGCTCGTCCAGATACACGTGCTGACGTTATGGAGAGGAAGGGAGACCGAGAACCACGAAGTTTAGGTTTATGTCTGGAAAATCAGTTCCTCTTCAGTGAGCAAAATTTAGCCAGAAATTTAATTAGTAAAGATTTTATTATTTAATTTATATATATATATTTTTTTTTTTCATGAGTTTTGCCTATCTCAGTTCCCAGTAAGGCAGCAGATACCCAGCCACAAGCCTTTCTATGGGGATATGTCTGCTGCACTGCCAGCTGTTGAGAAAACCCAGAAGTCCACATGCAAAAAAATAAAATTAAAAAAAAAAAACAACTCAATAATTCAAAACTTCTAATAAACTTTTACCTGAACTTTGGTTCAAGAAAGTACAAAAACTGTCCAAGTGTTACCGTTCCAAAATCACAGGTAACTGAAATAGCCAATGCTTTGATTTCTCTGTGATTTGGGGGCTTCTGATTTCAGAAAGAGGAGAATCAGCTGCATAGCTGATACAAAAATATATATATATATGTTTACAAATATTTAGCTGCAAAATGGCAAAAGGCAGAGGGAGATGGAAGAGTGGCTTTAGCCAGCCCTGCTGAGGAGCCCACGCTGCAGGGGAGGTGCCCTCTGCCCAGAGCCCTGTCTGGTTTAGGGCTCCTTTGTCACTCACCAGTGAGAGGAACCAGCCCAATGTGGGGAAAGCCTGAGGTGCCCAAAGGAGCTGGTTCCTGCCCCTTTTGCATACATACCCTATTTATTCCTGGAGGAAGAGTGAGGTTTGTCCTTAGCTAGCTCCTCTGCAATCCTCGGTCTCCTGAAGTGATGCTGTAGGGACACAGCCAGGTGAGTGGCAGTGTATGATCACTGTGGGTGGGTTATTCACAGTTTTGGAAAAGGGGAAGCTCTTCAAACAGAACACTCATCTTTTTCTCCATATTTTGAAACAACTCTCTCTAGGTTTGAAAAACACCAACCAAAAAACTTTTGAAATCCCAAGCAATATTACTCCTTTTAGAGTTCTGATTTTACCTCACAAAGTCAGCTCTGTTACCCAAGAATTATATGTGTCCTTCTCAGAGTCCTGGTTTTATGTAAATACAGGACTTTTTCCCCTGTTAATTGAATTACTTATTTGTTACTTGTATTGTAAAGGACAGGGCCTTCAGATGAAAAGACTTTCTCTTTCAACTACAACAATAGTTCAGAACTTGTATGAATGTGTCCTTCTAGTTGCCATCTTTGGAAAGTGTATTTTTAGCCACACTGTCCTAACCAGACCTTTTGGAAATAGAGGTTATGGTGCAGACCTGTGCTGCAGTGGAGTCAGTTCTGTCCAAAGAAAATGCTTCTTACAATCACAGCCTTTCCCAAAGAAGCTCTAAAAAATGCCTACAGTGAGCTCTTATCCTGGTACTGCTCTTCTTCCCAGGAGTCTCTCTGGGTGCCTGGCTCTTCCTTTTCCCTGCAGGGTTCATATCCTGATGAAAGCCCTGAGGCATCTCCTTTCCTCAGAGCACATGGTACTGGGAACCAGCAAATTGCTTTCAGGTATTTCTGAAAGCCAGATTGGGATCAGCTCTTCCTGCAAATTGACCACCAGCTGCTACCCATCTTTTTTTTCCCTCTTTTTGTTTTGTTTTACCATTAGTTAAGGAACTGAAGGCAACTTCATTCAAGAAGCTGGAGCTCTTCTGAAAAAGAGGCAAGAACATTTTTCTTTGGAAAATGGGAAGGGGAACTTTATAGTCCTATCTCTGTTATCAAGCAGCTGGAGGCTGAGCAGTGGGGAAGGGGATGAGAGTGCAAGGATAAGAGACAAGCATGGCCATGGCCCTTGCCAACAGTGGGATGGAACTGATGGAACTTGTACTGCTCGGTGGTGACCGATGTGATGCACAACTTGAGGGCTATGAACAGTCTGTTTCTTTTAATATCTATAATTATATTGTAATTAACTGAGTGTAGTCATGACTGCTCTTAGTTAAATGTGCTTACGATAACACTGTTTTGCATTATAGAAATGGTTTAATTTAATCTGATTTTAAATAACAACGTATTTCCCATCAGTATTCCAAATGAAGCACAAAGTGCACTGCAAATCTGCTATTTGCCGTGCTTTACAATCTTTGAAGTCAATGTTACTTCTGACTGCATGCATCAAGAAAGCCAGAGACCTCCATCCATGGCAAAGCCGGTGCCATAAGGCTCACACGTACGATGCGTGCAGGGGGGAAGAAAAACACAACAAATAATGATAAAATGCCCAAAGTTGCAGAGGGAGCCTGAGACAGAGGCTGGAACAAGGCCTGCTGCTGCCTCCTGCGGCCATGCCTCAGGTGCAGATGGCTGAGGGCCGCCTCGCACAGCCTTAGCAGCCCCAGCCGCTTATACAATGACGGAGCCGAGGGTGTTAAGTTCAGGAAGAGCAGGAATGAGCCATTGATGCTGCTCGAAACAAGGGAAAACAATAGGTCTTTAAGACAGCTTTCCTTGCTGAATGTAAATTGTTTTTTAATAAAATGTAGACAAAACCAGATGATGTCAGAAGAATTCCTCCCTTGTGCCACCCTGGAGATTGTTCAACAAACCGCTGGCAGTGCATACATTTTGGGGAACGTTTCTGTGTTTGCCATGCCCATTGCATCTGTACATGTGACCTGATCCTGGAGGCCCTCTCTTGCACGCCCGACTTGTTGTTTGCAGTGGGGCTGCAGCTGTGGCAATGCAAGGCAGCAGGGCTGCGGGCTGCGGCTCAGAGGCAGCACGCACAGGGCTGGTCTGTTCCTGCCTTTAGCTGTGACTTTGGGGGATGTTCCACACTTAATTTGCTGCCTTTAATTTTCCACTTCCTCTCATCAGCGTTTCTTTTCCCTAGATCCTGTTGGTGGTGAGTTCTTCCTCTGACTAACAACAACAACAAAAAAACCCACCCACATATATGTACAGATCCACCTGTGATTTATGGGTGCATATACACAGAAAATAATGGCATGTGTGTGAACATTAGTATTTCTACACGCACATCATGGATTTGTACAGTTATGTGTGTACCCACACGGTCATTTTTTGGAGAGAGATGCCTTGTGTTGGCAAATTGTGATAATGAGAAATACGTCTTCAGGCTGTTAAATAATGTCCTCCTAAGACAACCCACGCATTAGCTATCTGGTTATTTTCTTGAATGTTACAACGCAGCAGTTAAAGTCATCTGATTTCATGTGTTATATCTGTATTAAAAATAACAGAGTTCCCTGTAATTCCTTCTGTATTTTCCTCAAACACAGGGGAGAAAACACATTCCCTAATATGTTTTATGGGCACACTCTCTTTGTAATATTTCCTTTGCAAAGGTCCTGCTCATATTTGTATCTTATTACTTTTCTTATACTGGATTTATTGATAGTTTCTAACAAAAATATGATTTCAGTATATTTACGGAACAAAACTCAATATAACGGTCCCCGATTCAATTGTTTTCATCAAAATGGAGAACAATAAAGAATCTAAAGTCTTCAGTTCAGACACATAGCATCAAAAACCCCTATATTGTTAAAAGAAATAACTCAATAACAGGGAAGTGATAGATATTACTTAAAGAACAGCATTAGCTTTGTTTACCCTATCTGTGTTTCTAATAATCCCGGCTACAACTTGAAGAGTTACAAATATTTTGCTCCTGAAACATGTATAAATTCAGTCACCTCCTGTAAATGGGGAAAAATAACGCCCATACGTTAAGAAAAATTTATTGCATATTGTTACAGCTAGTGAGAATGTTATATACATTCAGATGCATTTCACATGAAGGGGATTTTTGTTCTTGTTCTGCCACACTTCCTCCATAAATGCACTTTGTTTGGGCGGTTGCATTTTTTGGTAAGGGTTCATGTTCTGCAATTCTAATGGCTTACATTCAGAGCAACATTGTGGAGCCGGTTCAGGGGGCGTTTTGTTTGTTTTTCTATTGACCACTAGCTAAAGATTTGATTAATAACTTTGGCTAACAATAGATTTTTAGTTAAATGGATGGATGAATTCATTATTTACCTGTTCTTATCCTCGTGTGTATTGCCCAATGATGATTATAGCTGTTTTAGAAATGATCCTCATTTATGGTATGTTGCATCATCCGGAGAAGTAGTAATGATTTTAGATTTTCCACCTAAATTACAGGGCACTTTCCACTGAAAATGGTAAACAATATTACAAACTTAAAAAAAAGAAGTAATCTGATTTCAGGGAAGAGGGAACCCAGTGAAAGATGTGTGCTTTTATAAGGATGGACAATGGAAAGCAAAATAATAACTCCTAAGTTTGATTGTTCAAATATATTCTGCAATACAGAGAGCTGCATGCAGGCTGGAGCAGGCATGGGGCAGGAAGGTTAAGTAGAAGAGAAGGCACAATACTTCAGATTGGCAGTAGACTGCAGCAAGAATAATCTAATCAAAACTAAATTAAATTATCTAGTCCCAGGGCAGGCTCCTGGGACTGCTGCACTGAATGCTAGCAGAGCTCCTCCTAGACATTTTTCCCCAGTCAAACTCACATGATGAATGCAGATGAAATTTGAAATATGAAAATCTGAAATAATTTATGGAAGTTGTCAGAAATTTGGCCTGCTTGTGGTGTAATTTCCTCTGAGACGAGGCAGGCTGGCTCATTGCTTCTAGTCTCAGAGCAGTTGCTGGTCTTCCAGTGGATGGATCAACCCCTTTAAAATGCTCTTCCAGACAAATTACAGCTCATTACAGACAGCCTTGCACCATGCCATTATGTCAGAGGAAATCTTTTTTCATTTGCACAAATTTGCTTGGAATTCTCATATTTATTTGAGCATCCATTATCGAATCTGAACATTGAATTATCCACAATTATTTTCTGGGTAGGCGGATGTTTGTGCATATGGAATAGATAGTGACTGTGTAGATATAAAAATATTATAGCATTGCTGAAAACCCTTCGTATTTCAAACAACCGCATTTATATAGAGACTTGCCATGTATCTATAGAAAGGCTATTTCCTGAAGTCGCTCTTTTATGCAATGCATTTGTTGTCCGAAAGGAGTCATCCACAGAAAGCCGCTCACTTCCCAGTGACTCAGAGTCTGCTCTCTGTAGTTATCACAATTAGGACTTCTGTCTGTGCATATGTAATTTGTGTATGGTCTGGCCCCATGTGAGACATCTCCAGTTGTTATTTACTTTGAATTACATTCTGTAACAAGCACGCTGTCTTCATTACCACCGCACTCACATCTAGCATGCCTCCACCTTTCCATGTGCTGAGAAGGAAGGGAAGTGTTGGTCTGCAAGACAACAGAAGGGACAGCAATGGGACCAAAGTCCTCCCTTTGTTGCTCCCACATGGATTTTTCCTAAAATATGACTGTGAGCTAAATGATGTGCTAATCGATGTTTTCTAGCTGTTTAACCCTTCCACTAGGATGCTGATATTGCAACAGCATGGTTGTTTAACATTACAGATACTTTCTGGAAGAAAAACTTCACAAGTGGTAGATCTGGTGGGAGGCTGTCCCTCGGTTTACCTCAGCAGAGTGACTGGACTCCTAGATAGGAACATTTCTTAGGACAGCATTAGCTGTAGCAAATCAGGCCAAGGCACTGAGATCATTTTTCTTCTTTGGTCATGATCAGTGTTAAGAAGCTAACAACCATGGCTTTGGCCCTTCTGAGAGTATCTGTCCAATCTGGAAGAAAGTTTGGAGTTGTTGTTAGTTTAAATGACGTTCAATTGCAAACGCTCTCAGGTCTCTATATAAAAGTTGGATCATACTAAACTTTTTAAACTGACTTTTGTGTCTCATTGCACAGACGGCCATTAGCTAATTTCTGATCTATTCTAGCAACAGAACCCCAGTGCCATCGTTATTTATGGCCTATGAACTCCCCATGGAAAGCTTTGTTGCAAACCTTTACAGACCAAGGGCTGCAGGAGGACAGAGGGTAGAGCTGTTTCATGATCACATAAACTCCTTTTGATTGTTTACTCAGGCTATTGTACACTGAGAAAAAGCACAGATCTCCCGTAGACAGTCCTCTACAGGTGTGCAGTTTGAACTCTGGCGTTTTTATTTTCTCAGAAGTGAATTGGCTGTGAGCTCCTCGTCTCCAGGCCCTCGCAGCTGGCCTTCAGCTGTCCTTCAGCACCACCGGCCTGAGCTGCCTTGGCGGAACAATCCCTTTTTGCTTTGTGCTAGCTGTAAGATGTGGACAGCGGCAGGCACTAACACGCTGATGCTTCTTGCCCTCAATATTGTAGACTGTCATGGTGATGAATTGCTGAAGGTGTGCTTTTGTCATTTTTTATCCATTCCAACTTTTTTGATGCTTCTTTAGGAAGCAAAAACTTTTTTTTTCTTTTTTTTTTCTTTTTTTTTTTTCAGGCTGGAGGGATTGTTTCTAGTCATGCAAATTTCTTACCAAGTCTTCGAAGGATAACTTTCATGATGTTAGTCATATGTGTGCTGCTAATGATCAGAAAACGTTCCATCCTGGAGTATTTGACAGGTTTTGTGACGTACCAAACTTCCCAGCTGATACCTTTACCTTGCTGCTAATTCTACTCCTATGCCTGGATGGGGAGATTCATCCCCATCTGGCTCTTCAGTCAGTGTAAGTCAGGTATTGTGGAACTGTCTGAAGGATGCACGGTGTTTGGGGCTCAGAGAGAAATACAGGCAGTTCAATGATCTCAGGACAGTTGTCTGTGCCTCAGGAAAGGGCTCCATCCTCATTAGGAGAACCACTGCTCACTGTAGTAAGCACATGAGAGTAAGGCGTGATGGCATGGGTTATTCTGATCGTAGGTTGTTTGCACAGTGGGTAGTGCTCAGTGACCTGCAGAGACAAACTTGCAGAGGTCAGGTGGACACCTTGGTTCCAGCAAAGAGACTCGAAAGCTCCTGGTCAATTCAGGTAGTGGAGGAAATGCTCTCATTGCGGGAGTCCTTGAGTTATCATAGAATCACAGAATGGTTTGGGCTAGAAGGGACCTTTCACTCTGTTTCAATCCTGTGCCTCAAGCAGGGCTGCCACCCACCAGAGCAGGCTGCCCAGGGCCCCATCCAGCCTGGCTTTGAGCACCTCTATGGATGGGGCATCCACAGCTTCTCTGGGCAGCCTGTGCCAGTGTTGTCTGTGTATGAGTAGGCCCAAGAGGTGTGAGTGTTTGTACAGGGTAATTGGCAGTATGTCAGGGTGATAGCAGAGCAAGAATGAACCCTGATTGATTATGAGGCATGTGAACATTAGCCAACTGCAGTCATTTGTGCAATTAATGCAATGATGCTGAGAACAGCAATATCTAGTACTTTATGGTAATCCTCTGAACAGAATTTTGAACTAAGAAGGGGTCATTTTGCTACTACGGAAGTTATTTATGTTAAAGATACATAATGATATTAGGACTTCAAAAACTAGAGCTACAAAATCATTAAATTGAGAAAGCTCCGAGCTATTTTGTATGAGCTGTATTTGCATTTTACTCATAATAAATATAAATTGAGAAAATTCCATTTAAAAAATGTCAGAAGGAAAAATAATTACTTCGGAATCAAGGATTGTGTTTATTAGTATTTCTGCTTCTTTTTGTGTTATGCACTTGGAAATATCCGTGAGGTCACCTCCCCGCCCCCGCTCCAGACCGCTTGGTGGTAGTTTCAGGATGAAAAAAGAAGTCACAGAAACACATAATTTGTTTCAGTCACTGCATTCTTCCTTTCATCTGGATAGCTGTAGCATGGCTGGAGTGAGCTGTAGCCTCCCAGCTTCTCTTTGCTGCAGGAAACTTTGTAATAGCACTTAAATAAATAAAGAAACTGGGTAGGAGATTATTGCTTTCATTGTGCTATTGTATATGTGTATTATAGAGTCACCCCACAGATTGACACCAGTAGTTGAAAGCGGGACAAGACAAATGTTGTATATGACAGTGGGGTAGTATTGAAAGATGACCCCATATCTGCAGAGCTGGAGTTATGGATCCATTGATGGCTGTTAGCAGCACTTGAAGCGTGGCTGTTAGGTTTTGCCTGCTGGCTGCTGGCTGCTGGCCTGCCTGCCTGGGCAACCGCAGCTGAATGGAGCGGCAGGGGCCTCGGCACTTTGTTCTCCCCACAGCAACAGAGCTCTGCGAGGCCGGTGGGATTCACAGCTCTGAGCTTTGTTGCTCCCTTCCCTGCCCTGCCCCTGTTGTTGGAATGGTCGGAGGGCTGGGGAGCTTACAAACGCTGCGCGTGGAGTGCTGGTGGGGAGAGGAGTCTGTGGGCACAAAGGAAATATTTGAAATATAAGTGTGAATTCTAAACGGTGCTTCAGTCTTTGCTCCACGGGGAGAGATTCTAGGGAGGAAACTCAAGAATAAGGCCATGAAGAGATACCTGGCATTTAATTAGATGTTCCATGTATTTGTCATCAAAAATATTTAGGAAACCTTTAAGAGAGTTCTGTCTGACTGCCTGGGTGTATGCAGCCCCACTGTCTGAACATATGTTCGTATGTGTACACGCACTCAGGCATTTCCCCCAGTTTTGGCATGAAACAAAAGGGTGGTGAAGCAGGAGGTGATCCATTTCTCGCAACCCCATGAAATGGCTGAGAGCTGGATTTTTCCTTATAAATTATAAACAGTTTGAGTTTAACTGATGTGAAACAGAGAATTCTTGCAAGAAAGACCTTTCACAGACCCTGCCCAGAAGGGTGGTGGATGACCCATCCCTGGAAACATCCAAGGTCAGGCTGTACAGGGCACTGAGCAACCGGATCAAGCTGTAGGTGTCCCTGTTCCTTGCAGGGGAGTTGAACTAGATGGTCTTTAAGGGTCCGTTCCAACTCAAATAATTCCATGATTCTGTGATGTTAGTCAGAAAAAAAGAGTCTGGAAGGTCTGCAGTCATAAACCCCTGCTTAAAATAGATCAATAAATAAATAAATAAGCTAAAAAGAATTGTCTGTTTGACTAAAGCTAAACACATGGCTGACTTCCTCAGGGAAACCACTTCTGCCTGGGATCATACCACGCTGGTTATAAGAATACTCCTCATGGGACATACTTGTGCCAGCATAGGATCTGCTGAGTTTTGATAGAGGAAATTCTAGATTTCAAGGGACTTAGATATTTTGAGTGGACTTTTCTAAGCTAACATTCGCTTATAGATGAGTGCTACTGGTTAAACAGGCAACTGTGTGCTCAGTGCAGATTGTCATTTGGTCCCACGCTCCATCAGAGGAATATCCTGGCTACATCCACACATTGGAGGTAGGCGGCAGTCCCTGTTGACATAGGCTGAAAAAATCCTGATATTGCTGTGGAGTTCTGTTGTTGCTGATGACAGAGAAAACATCTTAATTAAAGCACCAAGTGAATGTATCCAACTGTGGCCTTCCCCACCAGGAGAACACTCAGCATCACCAGTGGTAAAGGAGAGAGGGAGTTTTACTGTTAAGAAATCAGACCAGAAATCAGCAGGATTCTCATCTTGGTTTAATACAAGAGAGCTCTACTCTACAAGCCAAACTACTTTCTTACAGCACATCTTTTTTTCCATATAAAATGTAGGTGAATAGTGTTTGCCCTGAAGCTGTTGTCAAACCATGAAACTTTGTGTGCTACGCTACCTCTGGGAAGAAGCTGGCACCTAAATACAAAACTCCAGGTTTGGTTTATGCCCTGCTCATTCATTAATAATGGTAAAATGCCATGAGATCTTTGGATGTAGTGTAAGATAAACTATGCTGTAATGTTACTGTTAATAATAGAATAAAGATAAATTAGAGATAAAAGGAGATTGATAGATGTAATAGAGTTCTTGTCTAGGAGGAGACAACCATCAGTTTCTCTTTCCATTGTCCCAAATGTCTCTGTTTTCTTTTCAGAGACAAATCACAATGTACTAATAATTTCATTTAACTCATTATTTCCGTCGGCGGCGGCCCTCCCTCCCCCCCCCCCCCCCCCCCCTTTTTTTTTTTAAAGCATTTTCCTGTTGCTGTTTCAAGACAACATTGATGACTCACTCTTCATCCTCATTTCTTAATAAAGTTGTTCTGGTATTCTTTCCCAATTTCTTTGCACACGGGAACTTTTGCATGGGGTAGATCAGTGGAATCATTCCACTCAAGACATGTTTTCCCTATGCCGGTGCAGAAGCTCTCATGCTGGGCAGCTGGTGAGGAGTAGGAGGCCCTCCATGTCCATGAGGGTCGTGTCTTCGGTCTCCCTAAGATCTGCTCACTCTGATGATGAAATTCTTCTCTGGAATACCATGGGATTGCATGAGGAAGGTGAATGAGATTTTCACCCTGCTGACTGCAGTGAGAACTTTATCTGATTCGGGATTGAGGTTTTGGTCCCAGAGGTGAATGATCAAAGCCAAAGTGATAGAGATGAAGTGAAAACACGAATAGCTATCCTTCTTCCCCTCCAACCTGTTCTCATTGCTTTATTAAATTCCGTCTCTGTACAAATAATTCAAACAGCCTCTTTTCATAATGCACTTCCAAATAGTATAAAGGAGAGAAAGGTTGTTTCTGGTACTTTGCTATGATGACAGTACAAATGTAGAGAACTTCTAATGTATCCCAGGAGCCCTAACAGCAGGGGCACACAGCATTCTTGCCCTTGATACCAACTGTGTGCTATTGTTAAGATGTAGACAAGGTTTAGAGGATCATGACTTATGAGCACACATTTGTACATAGGACTTTTCTCTTTGCCACTAATTTTACACAATATTCAGGCACACACAAGGTCAGATCCCATGTATCTGATGCACCAGTATGCCTGTGTAGCCAGTGTTTGGCTTATTTGTGTGAGACTTGAATGAGTTCATCACTGTGGAGTATCAAGCTCAATGGGACTCATGTGCAAGTTGGGTTTTATAAACATGGGCTTTTCCATCCAGTTGTTACGTGGCATTGATTTTAAGAGGGGAGGGGAAGGGGAAAGAGAAGGGAGCCACTTCTCCCTCCTTGCAAGAGAGAAGACAGGACTCAGTTTCCTACCCTTTCCACCAGCATCGCCCATTCCAGCAGGACCACCAGAGAAGCCTGCCACAGCTGCCCTCTCCCAGGCACCTGGCTTTGGCTTGTATCTCTTCCAGCCAAAAGCAGCGTGGCTGGCTCAGCTGAGGAGCCTGGAGGAGCTCACACCACCAGGGAGCATGACAGCAAATTTACAGGCCATGTTTCACTGTTGGAACATGGAAGACTGTAGACCATTATTCAAATCTGTTTGTTTGTTTTATTGCTGCTTTAGTATTTGTTTGGTTTTTTTCCTACTTGTAGACTGTTGTATTACCTTTACTCGCGTTTCTCCTGCCACATGAGTGCCCCAGGTGTTACAATCGTGCTGCCCCACCCCAGAGAGATGCCCAGAAGCTTTGCTCCAGCACCGAGGCCATCCCCCAACAGTGGGTGCCTGGCAGAACCGGGTCGGACCGGGCCGAGCCGTGACACAGCACCGCAGCCGGAGCCGCACCGACGGCAGCTGCACAGCGCGGTAGCGGCGCTCGGGGGGGCGGGCGGGAGGTGGCAGCGGTGCCCCCGTCACCCGCCCCGCTCCCTCCGAGCGCTCCCCGGCCCGGCGGCTGGTGGCTCAGTGCTGGCGCTGATTAGGTAACAACAGAGCACCTTCCCCGCCTGCCCTCCCTCAATGCGCTCGGGCCACGGCTTTTGAAGGAGCCCAGCCCCGCCACTATCCGGCCATTATGAGGAGATGTATGGGGCTTTATCCGGAAAAAGCTCAGCCTTGCCCCAAGCTTCATCAATCATTTAGACCGGTTCAAATCCCCTTCATCGCGTTCCGCCTCATTAAACCTATCAAGGGGGACTGAAGAGAGTTTGTATAGGTCCAGAATGCCTGTACACTCCTCCTCGCTAGCTCGGAGAGCTCGGACGGAATAAAGGAGAGAAAAAGGCAGGGAATCAATTAAGAGGAATTTCGCTGCCTCGGCCTTCCCCCGCGGCCCGGCCCCGGGCTTCAGCCCCCGTGGCGGAGTGGGGTCTCCGGGACATGAAATCGGGACCCCGTTGCAAAGGGAGATCACGAACGGAACCGGGATGGGGCCCTCGGGATGCGAAGGGAGCGGGGGGCACCCGCGGTCCCTGCGGTCGGATGGAGCGACCCGAACTGTGAACGCACTCCTCAGCCCAAAGGACAGCGGGACACAGCCCCACGCATCAGCGTGCTCCCGCTGGGTCCAGATCCTGCCTCTGGAAATGACCCTGTTACTGTACGGCCCGGGGAAGCGAGAGCTAGCGGCTCCATTAAGGTGGCGAATGATATTCCCAGCGTTATTTTCGTTCTATAGGCCTCAATCACTGCCCAGGCCCTGCCTGCTCCCCCACTCCAGGCTGCGGCCGCCCCGTCGGGGCTCCGCTCCCAGCGCCGGTGCCGGGCTGCAGCGGGCACGGAGCGAGGCGGCAGCACCGCTGCCGGACCCATTCGGTGTTAATGGTCACAGAACCGCGAGAAGAACCGAGAGGAACGCGTTAAGGGGTCGGGAGCCCGGGTAGGGCTGGGCTTAAAACGAAAAGACAGAAAGGAAAAGGGAAAAAAATAATAAATAAATGAAGAGGGAAAGAGAAAAAAGGCAACGCACCGAACCCAAGTCTGTATTTTAACTTTTTTAATAATGATTTTTCCTGCGCTGTAAGCTTGCACCGAATCCTGGAGGAATTGCTAAATCAGATTAAGGTTATATTTTGCAACAGACTGGATGGAGCAATAAAGGAGAAAGCGCGGAAATGGGACTTCACCCATCAATTAGATCTCTATTAGCAGCCAATGCAGGCTTCACCACAGGAAATGTCACGTCCCGGCAGCAGCAGCTCTCGCTCCCGGGCCGCAGCCATCCCTCACGCTGCCGCGGGGCCTTTGTTGCGGGCGGAGGTGCGCGCCCCGAGCACCTGCTGCCCCGCGCCCGCGCAGGGTGCCCGCACCTGCGCAGCGCCCAGGAAACGCCGCCCGCGGAGGGAGGCTGCATGAATATGAAAAGGGCGATGGCAGTCATAACCGGGCAATTACCAACACAATGGGCAATATTTTGAATAGCGGGGCGGCTCATCTGCCGTCATAGATCATATCTGCCAAAGCCCTCCCCGCCGCTCCTTGGGGCTGGGGGAGCCAAAGTCCTCGGCGGAGCCCCGACGGTTCCTCCCCCGTTCGGAGCTGAGCTCGGGGCTGCTCCTTCCCCCCGCTCGGCTCCCGGCGAGGGGCCGTTCCCGCACTTCAGTCCCCCCCCTCCCTCGCGGAGCAAAGAAGGGAGGAGAAGAAAAACCCTCGAAACCGCCCCTCAGCGAGAAAGGTGCACCAGGGATGGAGCGACCGAGCAGGGGGAAGCGACGGCGGGATAAAGGGAGCTCTGTTGCCCCTCTCCTTGTTGTCCTCCCCTCTGCTCCATTCAGGCACCGAATTCAAATGGATATTTTCCAGCTCGACCCAGCTGAACGGGCGCTCAATGCCTGAAAGCTGCCGAGCTGCCGTCGCGGACATGCTCCGAGCCCGAGATTATAATTTTCATAATGCGCTTTTATGTCGCTGCCGCCCCCTCCGGTGAGCGGCCCGCAGAGCGCCTGAAAGGGGCTTTGAGAGCCCGGGGAGAGCTGCGAGCCCCCCGCCGGCCCCGGTGGCACCGCCCGCCCCGCGCCGGCCCCCCCCGGCCCTCAGGCACGGCCCCGCCCGGGCACCGCCCGCCTCGGGGAGCGCCCCGACGAGAGCTCAGCCGTGCGCTCCCATCGGCTGGGAAAGACACACGTATGTGTGCATTTTGCCGTGCCGGGGGGGGGGAGGAGGGAACGGACCCTCTTTTTCATGGGGAGTGCCGGTGTGTGGTCAGCGGCTGAGGCCGGGGGGCGGCACTCAGAGGTCACGGAGCTCCCCTCGGGGAAAGAGGGGAGCTCGGTCCCACGCGTGAGAGGCCGTGTGGGCACCGAGCGGCCCTCGGGGGAACCTGAGCTGCCGGGGGCACCGCTCGTGGGTGGCAGCGATGGGAGAGCCGCTGGCACGGGAAAGGGACGGGTGTGTCTGCACAGCGCTGGAGCTGGGAACGGGGCCCTTAAGCGTACGCCTGAGAGACTGAAAGAAGAGAGAAAGTGATAATAGTAATAATAAAAAGGGGAGGAAATGAAAATGAAAAAGGGGGAAAAGGGAAAAAGGAAAAAGAAGTAGAAAATGGAAAAAAAAATGAGAAAAAAATGAGGAAAAAAAGGGGGGAAGGGGGAGGGGAAGAAACCACGGAGCGCAGATTGGAGTCCCAGGGTTTCACTTCTGGCCACGAGCGAGGGGGCACAGAAGAAATGCGCTCCCTGCTCGCACGCTCTGATGCCCGATGGTTGTGTGGGGGCCGCTCCGGTCCCGCTGCCCGCAGACCCGCAGCTGCCTGAACGGGGCCCGGGGCTGCAGTGCCCGGCGCTGGGATGCGGGTTGGTTCGATGGAAGCCGGCTAAGCTCACAAACGCGACTGATCCCAGCAGCGGCCTTTATCCTACGACGGGAAGCACCTGCGCCGCGCGGGCCACGATCCATCAGCTCAGCTCTCAGCGGGCTGCGGCTTTCGAGACGGGAGGGGAGCAAAGCTCGTTCTCACCTCCCTTCTCCTCGCTCCGGGGACCGGGACCGGGACCGGGCCGCCCGCAGCAGGAGATGTGCAGTAGTGGTGGGAAGCGGCTCCGTGCCTCACTTTCCTTAACCTGAGCGCCCAGAGCGACGCCGGGAGGATGTCCTCCCCGAACGGCTGATGCCTTAGGGATGGTGATCAGAGTCAGGGAATGGCCTGGTTTGGAAGAGACCTTAGTATTCCAACTCCCTGCCGCGGACAGGGCTGCCACCTGCCAGGTCAGGATGCCCAGGGCTCCATCCAACCTGGCCTCGAACGTCTCCAGGGATGGGGCATCCACAGCTTCTCTGTGCCAGAGCCTCGCTGCCTTCTGAGGGAAAAAAATCCCTCCTAACATCCAACCCAAATCTCTCTCTCCTAGTTTAAAGCCATTCCACGAAAACGCCTCCGGCGTCATGGGCAGATAGAGACAGGACAAGGGGGAACGTTCTATCTCTATCTGGCCATGACGCTGGAGGTGTTTTCGTGTCACCGCTGTGCCAGGTGGGCAGCAGCCACCGAGGCCTCCCCGAGAGTTTTAGGCCGTGTCCCCATTTGGGTATAAGGCCGAGTCTCCGAGCCCAAGCCCACATCGAGCACACCCGGCAGAGCTCTCTCTCACCAGGAGCTCTCATCAGCAGAGCGGGGAGCTCAGTGAGCCCCTACTGACTGCTGAACCTTGGGACGGCAAAAATAACCCACAGCTCTGGGCTCTGAAAGACAGAAAAGAAGGAGGAAAAAAAAATAAAGAAACGAAACGAAAACAAAACAACGCCTTTTCTGTACTCTGGAAGGAGGGGGGGGGAAAAGCACTTCTTCGTAGCTCGGTGGGGAAAAAGGTCACGTTGCCATTGACAAGTATGTAAAGACATCTTCCAACCATGGGAAAACATGTATAAATTGTTTCGACTCACTGCATTCAAAACCAATGGAAGTGAATTACAAAACTGCACTTCTCGCATTGTTGGACTGAAAGGATATCTATTTATCATCTTATAAGACAGCTCGAGCGATCTTTATCTGCTTTGCCCACTTTCTGACCCAAATTCAGGGTTTTTATGGAAAATTGCAGTCAGTTTGATTGATGAAATCCAAAGATGTCTAAAATGGCACCAAAGATCTCCAACTGTGCAGACTCCAACCGAGGGCTTCAATGTTGGCATTGTTCCTACGAAAAAAGTCGAGAAAACGAGCAAAAGTTAGGGAATTCCTGTTAAAAAACTTCAAATTTCAATGAGCATCCCCAACCCATTATCCCTATTCATGGGGCGAACTGTGTGACCATAAAAGTATTTCCCACACGCTGCAAAACAACAACAAAACCCCCTCCGCTTTAAGCCGTGCAATAAACCTTCTTTGTACGACGCTGAATAACCCTCTGCGGAAACAAACCCGGGCGCTGCCCTCGGAGATGCGCGGAGTGCGGAGGGAACGGGGAGAGCACGGACCGAGTGCTTGGAGAGATGGAGGACGTACGCCTATATACGTGCGCGTGTGCGTACGTCTACGCATACACATACACGTGAAATCTGTTCCGTGCGCCCGAAAACGAGTCGGCCTTAATTTAGAACTCGGAGCTGCAATGGAGGTGGTTTAATGGAGATTTAATTTTTCCGAGGACCAAAGCTGGATGTCGGAGGGGTTCGGTTCGGTCCGGTCCGGCCTTCCCGCATCCCCTGCGCGGGTGCTGAGCGCGGTGCCCGGCCCTGTCCGGCCGCTGCTCGCTCTGATCCGGCTGCGTGCTCTCTGCCGGGGCCGCGCATTATTGCGGAACACTGTCACCTGCCTAATTGTTCTAAATGGCCACCTCCTATTATTAATAATAGCTGGAACGTGGCTCCCAGCCACGTTACCAAGGCCGGGGAGCTGATGAATGAAACCCCTACCAGGGAAAATCTTGGTGGCTGTCTTCTGTCGCGTTACCCGAGGGGGCCGACCATAAATCTTCCTTCATTTTAACCACGTTTACCCTCACCCTCCTCCGGGCTAGGACTGCTGCGCTCAGATTGCGCCGATGTGCCAGCGCCCCGCACCAGCTGCTCCTAACGACGGCCCCGTCGCTGTCAATTAAGGCGCTGAGGAGCGGGGCCGGCGGCTCTGGGGCAATCGCGGCAGCGCGGCCCCGGCAATTAGCATCCATTTCCAAGGGACCTCCGGGGCACAACGCGCAGGCAGGGGAGGACCGGCACGCCGGATCTGGAAACGTCGTGACACTGAGCAGGCCGCGAGCGGCCGGCCCGAGCTCCTCTCCTCGGAGCGCGTCTCCCCGGCCATGCCCTGCGCGGGGCGCGGGGGATAAAGGGCCGCATTCATTTCCCCGCGCGAGCGCGGCTTCCCCTCGGCGCTGCCCCTTTGTGCGGCGCCGTCCCTCCCGCAGCTGCAGGGCGCAGAGCTCCGCGCCGCTGCCCTTTGGCCCGGGCGGGGACGGGGCGGCCCCGATGCGCGCGGGTCAGGGCCGGGCGCAGCCCCGGGGCTCCGCGGAACAAAACCCGCGGGCAGCGCGGAGCCGGGGCGCGGGAGCGGCGGTGTTTGGCCAAGTCATTAGCGGCCGTAGCTAGGAGAGAGGCGGCGCGGGGCCGGGCCGCGGGCATATCGCAGCGCGGGGCTATGTGACCCCTCCAAGTTCAACAGCAGAGCAAACAGCGCATGCCGTGGGGACGGCAGTCAGCCGGGGGGGAACAAAAGGGGGGTAGAAAAACGTTCCGGTATTAAATATGGAAAAGGATGGGGACGGGGGCGGGGGTCAATGAAAGTCAACAAGAGAGCAGGCTTAATGACAGAGGGAATTTAATATCAAAAACAGATAAATCTGCGCGGAAGGCAGCTTCAGAATAGAGAAAGGGAGGCGGTGCCGGGGGCGGCATTCTCTGGGTGGGAGCGCCGGGCCGCTGACATCCAACGCGAAAGTTGGTGGGGAGCGACGGGTGGGACCCTCCATGCGGCTCCGCCGGGGGATCTCCGCCCGTCGCGAGAAACGGGCAAAGCGGCTCTGGGCGCTACGATGGGCAGCTCCCGTCCTCCCGACCCCGATGCCGCAGCCCGCTCCGTTCCGCTTCCCTGCCCCGCAGAGCTCCCCGAGGGCCCACGATTGCTTCCGTGCGCGCACGTCCCCATACGCAACCCCAAAACCACGGGCGCGGGGACGGTGACAGTCCACGAGCTCCGGGTCGCTGTGACGCGCGCGTCCACCGGCCTCTATCGCGACTCTCTGCGGGCTGTCGCGACATGAAAATGAATTTTTTCCACTTTCTACCGCAGGGAAGCGCCGGGCCGTGAGTGGGCGAAAAAAAAAGGGTCCGAGGGAGCGGACTCCGCTGCCGGCTCACGGGGTTCGAGGAGCCTGGCCGGGCCAGTTCGGGGAGCGCACGGACAGGAGGGAGGCGACAATTAAAAACCGAAGGGGAAAGGAAGAACCCCGCGCCCTGATCAATACGGCAGTGTTTCCGCGCTGGTTCAGGAGGTCACGCGGGCGTAGGCACAGCATGGAGAGTTATTTATGTCAAGTCGGGTTATTGTAAACGAAATCCAGCAAATTGCACATAAGCTCCTCGGGGCCGCCAGTGGGCTCGTGGGCAGAGGTCAGTGTCAGTCAGTCCGTCCGTCCCTCCGGAGACAGTCATTGTCCGGGGGCTGACACCGCGTCGGGGGCCATAGGCGGCTCCATCCATCTCCATCCAGTTAGCCACGGCGCCGGGACGGGGAGCGTCCGCGCACCGCACGGCTCCCACCGGCCGCCACGGGACGGGCCTGGTTGGGTTATGCCGTGCCAGGTTGTGCCGAGCCGAGCCGGGAGGAGCCGAGCCGAGCCAAGCCGAGCCGAGCCGAGCAGGGCCGGGCCGAGCCGGGCCGGGCCGAGCCGAGCCGAGCCGAGCCGAGCCGAGCCGAGCCGCCCCGCGCAGCCCATACTTTCCCGGCGGCCGGCACCGGCTTCGTCTCTATCGCTACCCCATAATCCCTTTATTAATAGGGAAATTCTTCCTTTCTGACAATTTAATAGTCCAAAGTAATCATCTGCGTGACATTGCCCATCCGTCTTCTCAAAAGAGAAAACAAAGGGGATGGTTTTGCCCTGGGTCTCTCCAGATCCTTTTCTATTTTGGGAAGCTCTCCCCACAATGGGGTCCTTATGAACCATAATGGTTATGTTTATGAAGCCAGCGATACCAGTGTATGAAGGCAATTTTATGCCTAATTTGAGAATGATGTAAGCACGGAGGGGACAAAGGGGGTTTGTGCCCAGCGCCGCGTCCCCGCCGAAGCGATCGCCCCAACCGCACCGCGCACCCCCGATTTTCGTACCGCGCCGCCCGCGGACGCGCAGCGCAGCGCACGGCCCGGTGGGGCGCGGGGTGAAGGCAACGCTGAACCCCTCTCCGAAGGGAACGGCGCGGGGGGCTGCGGGCGGCCCTCCCCGCTCCTATCCGAGGGGCCCTCACCTCTGGGAGGACTCCAATAACCGCGGCCCCGGCCCCGCTCGATTAAGGGATAATTTTTAATATATATGCAATAAATGTTCACTTTGTTAGATTGAATGACAGACAATAATATCGGCAAATCTTCATATCCATCCATTACCGGCAAACGAGCCGCACAAAGAACATATTTGCTTTTGATTAATTTATTTGCAGACTCCGCTTGATAAAGCAATAACGATTTGGTTAAACTTGACATTCGGTCTTCGGGGGGTTATCAGCCCAATTCTCTCTCGTTCGGGGGTGATAATAAAGCTGTTTAAACGGGATTAATTATTAATTGCTTGCAATTAATTTCCCCTCTTCCCCGCGCTGACAAACAATGCGCATCGCCGCTCCCAACAAAAGGCTGCGCCGGGGCACCCTCTGCCCGGCCGCGTCCGGCCGTCCCTCCGCAGCCCTCGGTGTGCCCCGGGCCGGGGTTGCAGGGGGGAGAGGAGCGGAGCCCGGAGGATGGGCAGCGCAGTGTGTTATATCTTCATCAAACTGTGAAAGCCCTCCCTGTGCTAATAGTCTGTCACAGCTCTCCAGAACACACACCGAGACCAAAGGCAGCCTCTGCCCCGCAGCCTGCCCCGTCCCTCCCCGGTCAGGAGGGCTTTCTGCGGGCAGCGGGGGGGTCCTGCGGCAGAACCCGGCCCCGCTCCCTGCCCGCTGCCGGGGCCAAACCAGAGCGGAAATTCCCGGCTCTCCGGGCACGGTGTGGGGCAGACGCGGGGAGACATAAGCCGGGACGCAGCGTGCTCCTCCAACAGCAGATATAGCTCTTTCCACGGGCGTTTCGTTAGGACATAGATGTATCTCAGGGTTTTTTTTTTTTTTTCCTCTTTATTTTTTCCCTTTTTTCTTCTCTCTTTTTTTTTTTTTCATTTCTTTCTTTTTATTATTATTATTTTTTATTATTTTTTATTTTGTTTTTCCCTGGGTATTCGCTTCTTCGCCTCTTTCAGCAGCGGGGTCCCCTCCTTCACACCTCTAAAACAAACCCCAATCCGAGCCGACGGGGCACCGGCGCAGTGCGTGCCCGCAGCCTCCGCCCGCTGCCCTCCGCCCCATCGGGGCTCGCCCGGTCCGTCCGCTGCTGCGGAGCCGCTCCGCGCCCGGGAGCGGTGCGAGGCGTAAAGCCGGTGCAGTGAAAGGCGTCGGCCTGACGGGTTTGTCGAGCAGAAGCCGTTGATATTATGTTGTCATTCATCTCTTTTAAAGTCCGAAGAAGCGCATTCATGAGATCGTTTCTTTATTTTTTGTTGCCTTTCTCCCCCTTTCTCGCCGTTTTAAAAACATCGCTTTC